>NW_027466525.1:2395000-2400000 GCF_050575085.1 Anarhichas minor
TTTAACCATGTTCATACGTGGTGGGTATAACGCAACAGTTTATATGAGGTCTCGTACGGTTATTCTACAACAGTGTGATCTTTGGAACACTTCTGTAGATGCACTTCTGAAATTGAGTCACGAGTTCAGGGAAGGGAAATACATGTGCATGGGAGTAAACCGATGGCATGTGATTGGATAAGAGTTGAAGATGAATATGATCTGATTTCTGATGATTGGTTGGATACGGTTTCACCGAGACGCATATAAAGAGCACGGGAACTGTTTAGGTTTTAGGTGTTTGGAAGCTTTTTTCTTCTTCATTGAATCATCCGACTGTTGGGGACTCCAGGTAACACTTTTCATTTCTTTGTTGCATCAGATCATCTTCCTGCATCAGTTTCTGAGTATCTCTAGCATGTGGATATGTACCTCTGGAGCACATGGAAGCAAATAATAGTTGTAAAGGTTTTAACCATAATTGTGGAATGTAACTGAATACTTATACTATGTATATGCACTCTCCTTTGTACTACATCTGCTGAACAGCAGTTTCCCTCTGGATGAAGTTCTATTTGATTTTATTGTTGAATTATAACACATTCACAATTATTGTTATAATCACTCCTCCAGAATTCCAATAGGACACATATTACACAAGTAATAATGAATAATAAGACGTGTCATTTAAAATAAATATGGTTTATAAATGATTCTCTCAAACAGAATAATGAAACTCAGCGTTTTGGTTCTCCTGCTCCTCCTGGAGACATGCTCAGCTAACACTTATGGTGAGTATGATCTGAGAGTATGTGTGACGTCTTTATTGTCAATCATCACCAGGAGGTGCACGTAGGTCTGTTTTGTTAGCAAGAAAAGTAACAAGTATATTTATAAAAATTAACTCTTTAACTGTCAGGAGTTTAGTTATTTCTCCAAAAATCATTGGAGTTGTGGTGAAAGGAAGCAAGACTTTTATTTGGGCTAAATTTGAGTTTTTTATACGGTAATATGATTATGTTGTTTTTGAAAATGTACTTGTGTTCTTCATAAAAATGAATTTCCCTCCTCACATTAAACTGCATTGGCAGAACAACTTCCTCTTTTCTGCAAACTTGTCTGCAACAACTTCCTGCAGGATTTAGCAATGAGCAAAAAGTTGCCATGTGGCTCATCAGACTTAAGGAAACACATGCAAAGAGACAAACAAATCAACACATCTTTCGAACAATTCCACAACAATTAATCACAGAGAAACAAATTCATCAATTTGGCAACACAAGCAAACACAACCAAATACACAAACGCACTATAGTTGACTGCATAACAGTGATGGTTTAAGTTTAGACCAAGAGTATATAATGTTGAAACACATGGTCTATATCACACTAAGACATGGAGTAATACGTTGTTAGACACAGATTTATGCTTAACAATTCACAAATGATCTTCCTTTATATCTCTTGTGTGTTTTTCAACCGTCTCATTCCCAGAGAACGTGGCCTTGCGTGGAAAGGCGACCCAGTCAGACCGTTTCGAGAACGCGTTTTCAGCTGCTTACAATGCTATTGATGGAAACCGTGATGCTAATTACAATTCGGGATCATGCACCCACACTGTTCAAATGACCAAACCCTGGTGGAGAGTGGACCTGCTGGACTCCTACATCGTCACCTCCGTCGTCATCACCAACAGAGGAGACTGCTGCGCGGAGAGGATCAACGGGGCACAGATTTACATCGGCAACTCTCTGAACAACCCAGTGTAAGAAAATATATCCCGTGATCAAAACAGACAGTTAGCTGCAAGCTGCAGGCTCAGCTGTCGCCATGTGGAGGCGATAGATATGTGGCACCTTCAGATGTTATTACCACAAATATATATAAAAAATATTTTTTTTTATCCTCTTTTGAAAAAAAAAAAAAAAGTATTATCATTACGTGAGGAAAATTTTCAAGTATCAAACAACAAGCTTGTTTCTTTCATCTTCATGTTAAAGGACTACAGGTATAAAATGTGATTCATGCTCTCTCTCTCTCTCTCTCTCTCTCTCAGGGTTGGTACAATTCCTAGTGCTAGTCTAGGTGAATCGGTTACTCTGACTTTCACTGAACGTGTGGAGGGACGTTACGTGATTGTGGCTATACCGGGTCCAAATAAAGTCCTCACACTCTGTGAAGTGGAAGTCTACGGGTACCGTGGCCCGACTGATGGGCATTTGCTGACTGGTGAGCATTTGAGCTATTACATTTAGTATGTAGTGACATCGCACCTATAAATATTTACTTGTTTTTATATCTTCTGGGTAATATCATATTTTATTTCATCTAATTTATCTGGTTTTACTGTTGTAAAGTATGGTTTTATTACTGCTTTGTGCTTTTAAAGCGACAGAGACCAACCTTTTTTGGAGTCAACAACGTCATTTCTGTTTCTTCTGCCAGGTGCGCTGTGATCACAAGTATCCCATCAGGTGGTGCCGAAGTGTTCCAGTGTAATGTGACGGACGGTCATGGGATGGACGGTCACTACGTCGACATATTCATCCCAAGACAAGAGTTTCTGACTCTGTGTGAGGTGGAGGTGTATGGCTCTCTCCTGGATTAGGGATGAAGAAGTTCACAATAAAAAACAATAATCAAAAATCACTTCTTTTGTAAACTATGACAGTGATTCCATTGAGATATTTCTTTATGGCACTACTTGGTGCGTAGGTTGTAATGGTCTTGTTAAGCTGTCACTACTTGCTGCATGATAAAACTGTCTGTCATCAATACTGAAATACAATTAAATCATCAACACAGCCTATTGTTCTTTTCATTTCAACCCTTATTGGTCTAAATCAAAACCTTTTTTCTTGCATTTAAAGTTTCATCGACCACAACCGTGTGATACATTCAGCATGTACAGGACATAAAATGTATCATCTTTGGTGGAGGCAATTAAACATAAATGTACCATTATATACTTTTAATTAAAGACACTATTTTAATGAGAGTTTTAAGAACTTTGGGCTGGAGACTTGAATCTGCAACAAGACATCCCTCCTAAAGGGAACAGCGATGCTGTGCCTTGGACTGAAGAGTTGCAAACACATGATTTTCACCCAGGAGACCGCTGTTCCTGTCCCGTGTGAAAACAAAGGTAAACGTTCACTTTAAGCTTTTGTTGGACGGTTGTTTTTCGTACCGTTGTTTGTCGTCAAAAGCCATGGCGCTAAAGACTACGATTGTGGAACCGTCTGTTGTGAACAATCTTTAATACGAGACAAGAAAACAATGGTGCTGATGGCAAATACTTTATTTTTTAAAATACAGACAAAATAGACAAATATTATAAAAGACATCTGCAACACACAAACGCCTGCGACAGGAAAAGAAATATTTATGCGTTTCAGGAAGTGTGACGACAGCCCCACTTCACAAAACACGGGCACTTACAAGATCACTTCCACACCGTGAAACCAGTCGTTCTACGAGTACTACATGAAGAAACAGCTCTGAAATCTGATGGACAAAATGTCCAAAACGGATTAAATGTGTATTTTTGATTTGTTCAACCGCTCGCTCTGGCACATTTAATGTTTTTTTGTCACAACACTAATTTAATTTGTCCTTTCGTCTCATTCCGATGCTCAATCAATAAAACAGTTTTTAGAAAGAGAAAACCCATCACGGAGTATTTAATAAGTGGTCACCAATAGTTAAGGACATGGCACCATGTTGGAGGAGTGACCATGCAACAGAGACAGAAGTCTGTCTGCGGTGGCTAAGAGTCAAACTCTTGCAGGAGGAAGTGGGATAAGAAAGTGAGAATGTTCCTTTGTCTTGTTGCCACTCCTCCAACGTGGCGACGCCTTCTTCTTATATGAATAGTTTGACATTTTGGATAAATGCATGGCCAAAAGTTAGATGAGAAGATCGATACCACTCTCATATCAGCCCGTTAAATATGAAACTATGGCCAGCAAGCATCGGTAGCTTAGCTTAGCGTAAAGACTGGAAACAAGGGGAAACGGCTACATCTGCCTACCAGCACCTCTAAAGGTATTAATGAATCATTAATTAACAGGTTGTTTTTGAAATTGTGGCTTTACAGGTTTTTTTTTAAGCGGGACTATTTCTTGGCCAGGAACAGTAACTTGTCGTCAGCGTGAGGTTGCCAACGGAAACAATTGCGCTCAGCCAAAAAAATAGTTACCAAACGCCCCGTAAAACCAAAACTGGTCTTTTCTGCACCTTTTAGAAGTTTTGTTCAGCAGATTTTTGACATCACCGGGTTTGCTGTTTCCCTCTGCTTCCAGTCTTTGTGCTAAGCTAAGCCACCTGCCTGCTGGCCGTAGCTTCATGTATTGCCACAAAGACCTTTTATGGATCTTCTCATTTAACTCTCGGCATAAAAGCCATGAAGCGTATTTCCTGAAATATTGTACGGCCATTAACGCACGCTGAAGAAGGAACCAACGACTGCTACCATTTACACAAAATCCACTGCTACAAATGGTTTGGATTGGCTGTTCCAGAACTCACAAACCAACGGTTCTCAATCACTAAAACCACTTCTTTTATGTGCTACAGTACCCCGAATACGCAGCTTTAATAACAAGACTTCCTTTGGCAATAAACAGTAATAAAGAAACACAGAGAACCTTTTGAAGGCTTTACATTGGCATCTTACAAACATTTTGGGTATTTACAAAAGCACAATTAGAGGAACTACTTGTTTTGAATTTAAAAAGAAAACTCTTTCCACCAGTTTATAACCGAATTAAGAATGAATGCTCTTCTATTATGTGAAGTCTGTTAAAACAGTCCTTGAGTGAATTCCATGGGGACTACCCATTGTTCAGACAGACCATTAATCAGAAACCATAGTCTGAAAAAATGATATGATGTCATTCCGCATAATAATTAGCCATGTGCTTCTGTTGGTTGCAAAGAGAGTTCATAATTTCGGAGCGATGGGCCTTCGGAAGGAAGGAAGTTTGTTTTCGGGATAATGGGCTGACGGAACAATGGTAT